>NC_062967.1:54575479-54595346 GCF_023119035.1 Salvia hispanica
GCTTGAACGAAAGATGTTTACTACTTGGGAAGTTTATAGTGCGATCCTTAAATCGAAGGAACGCGATTCTGATTCTTATTTGGATTGGAAAAGGAGACTTGACATTGATCAGTTGGCTAGTGATTTGAGGTTGGTCCTCACTAAGGATCGCCCCTCTGCTTATTACATATCAAACAAGGAAAAGGATGCTTGTGATCGATGGGATACCGCGAGCGGTCATGTCAAGAAGTTTTTGTTGGCCTCGGTCGGCAATGCTCTTGGCAAGGTTGACAAGCCCGACAGGTCATTGATTGAAGAACCTAAATGGTTTGATGAAATGTCCACCAAGTGTCTCATGAGATCGGTGGTGAACATTTTGAGGAGAACGGTCTTGAAGGAGAACCAAAACATTAACGACTATGTCGTGGAAATGGTTGATGGTTTTGATAGGCTCGAGGAGTTGGGTGGGAAAATAGGCCCAGAAACCCAACAACTCATGATTCTCGACGGACTTCCAAAGAGCTATGAGAAAGTAAAGAAAGAGATAATGGACAATCTTTGGCCAACATCTCTTCTAGTACTCTCTAGCAAGCTCATTGAGGCACAAGTCCAGATAAGGAAGATGGAGGGTGGGATGGTCAATAACTCCACTGACCTAAGACGCAAGTCTGACATGGCAGAGAGTTCGAGCCAACCCAATGTGATTAGGAGGAAGACATGATCTTGATCTAGCTATGACATTTATGTTTTGAACAATGAAAGTCTTATTTTGCTTTATTTACATTGTTGAATTTTAAGAGTTTTTGATATTGTTTGGTTTTGATATCATATGGATTATTGATATGGAATTTTATTCCTAGTTTATCAATTGTGTTTTTGGATTATCGATGTCATTTTATAATGCTTGCATTATTAGATAAATGAAGTTTTGATTATCCAATTATTTATGACATCAAATGTAACATGGTTAATATCAAAATGTTTACTTGTAATTAAATTTGTTGATTCAATTATTATGAAGTTTTCTTCTAGAAATATTGATTATTAAGTTTCTTTAATCCTTAAGTCTTTTGAACCATTATTTTGTTGATGAGTCAATAGAACATTAATGTTCGACATGGATTCAATACAAAATAAAATGATCTTATGATCGCGTTTGTTCAAATAAAGGTGTAAGAAAAATAATCACAATAATTGATTACAAGACAAGTAAATTAAATTCAACTAGAAACAAGATAAGTATTTATTATAAATACTAGAAATTCTTGTATAGTAAATATAGTGTGCACATTAAATTTGTTTTAATGTTCCAAGCCAAGAGTTAACTATTTAAATAGTTGATATTTTATTTATTTTGTTGTGAAAGTGATAATTAAAATAGTGGGAGCTTTTCTTAATGAATGATTAAATTCTAAGTGTTTAATAAGAGCTTCATAGCTCGTTTTATTAAACTAGGATGAATTTAACTCCAAGCACTATTTAAATTGTTTTAATAGCCTTAAAGAATATTGAGACTAGTATTTTTCTACTTTTAAAAGTGGGAGCTAAATTTTGTCTCATAGAATATTCATAAATGGAATTAAGGTAATGTTTGATAGAGTTAAAAGGGTTCACACCCTAGAATGAAAGAAGTGATGAATTGCACACTTTCTAAGACTCTAATAACATTAAAAGATATTTCCAAGTTAGCTATTAAAAATTAGAATTACTTTTGGATTTCCAAAGAAAGTATTTCTAAAGATCACAACAAATGGTTAAATAAATGAACTCTTGGAATTTATGACTATAAAACAAAGAATGCAATCATTCGGTTTTATTTTGTCATAAGGACTAATTTCCAATTAGTCATTGTGATGAGGTAATTATGTTCATACATAAATTTACATCACAAATTATATAGCAAGGATAATACCAAGTTAGGTTGGTATTATATAATTAAAGTTTTGGGAATCATATTCGACATGATTAAAACTTTATATTTGCTATAAGTATTCTACTTTAATTAGTAGAAATTCAGAAGGATCAAAATAATGGATTTTGATAGAGGAATATGTATAAGTGCACTTGAGAAAGGCACATAAAATTATTCCACTGGATCAAAGGGCCTAGAAATATTTTGATCAAATAATCGTGCTCCTTAGCAAGAATTAAGGTTATAAATTACAAGTATATTTTCGTTTTATGTACTCTAGAAAACTATGTTGGTAGATTCTTTTAAAGAATTATAGTTTTGAGTACATAGTGGCCAAAGCCTGCTTTGAGTATAAGTGGGAGAAAATGTGTGTGAATGTGTAGCACAAGGCCAATAAAGCGGTTGGTATACTCGAAAGCATTCTTTGAGTATAAGTGGGAGATTGTTGGGGTTTGTATACTAAAAGATGCTTCGAGCGTACATGCCTTTGTACAGTCAGCTTGTGCATGTATACGAGAAACGCCACGTCCACTTGTTTACCTATTTATGAGAATAAATAATATAATATAATGGTTTATTATTGAAATATAATAAACAAGTCTAAGGCTTTTTACTAAGAAGGTCAAGTAGGGAAATTCGATGAATCTCCTCATGAGTTTTCCAGTAGGGGACTTGGCCAGATCTAGTAAGAAGAAAAACGTATTCACAACCTAGATAGGCTTTGGCTACCTATTGGAACGGTTGCGGTGTTTGTGATAATTCTCTCTTACCTAAGAAGAGATTAGTAACACCGGTGTGGTAAAGCACTGAAAGGATCTAATCCGAAATGTATTCTTTATTGCTATCTACTGAAAGAATATATTTCAGAAAGTTTAGTATTTTCTAGTCTATGATATTAATATCAATATTGTTTATTCAATCAAACGCCACTTTGACTTATCAATATGTGAGAGTTTGTACGTAACTCAAGTTCATGATATCTTGGGTGGTAGTAATTGAATAACATGAAGGTATTGGAATATTATTTCATAGAATTCGCGTGCCCAGTGTGGTATGATTAAATCCCTAAAAGGGTGATCCCCAATGAGGTGTTTGAAAGAGGAATTTATTATTCAGAAATCTGCGCAGTTGGAATTTATTCCACGAATAATAAATAAAGTTTCAAACTAGAAAAACTCTTTGGAGAATTAATTTAATTCTAGTCACATAGCAGACAAAAGAATTAAATTGACGGATCAAGATAATCTTAAACGCGGGAAATATTATAAAATAAAATGGACCCAAGTTATTTGTAATTTGGTGATTTAAGTGGGAGTGCAATATTATTCTTTAGTGGAACAAAATAATATTCCATTGATAATATATTAAATCATGGGTCATTTGATTTAATTAGTAATTTATCTAATGGGTGAGCCCAACACTTAAGTCATTCCATGGATCCCCAACCTAGCCCAACAAGTCCATTATAAATAGTGATGAGATGTGGAAACCCTAGCACACCATTATTCACAACACTCCTCCCCTAAACCCTAGTAGCCGTCGCCGGCTCTCTCTCTCTCTCCTTGCCTCGGTTTTCGTGCCTTGGCACGTGGGAGAATTAGGGTTTTGTTTTGTTCTTGTTCTATCCTAATTCATAGGATTAGATCAAGACAATATCGAGTTTGTGATTGGGTTTCCCTAGATCTCTTCAAGACTATTATTGATTATTCAAGATCCGCCCACACGGATGGATGAATCAAGGACTAGGGAATAGGTTGGAAGATTCACGGTCGATAAACCAAGGATCTCCGGGTGGTGCAGCTAGCAACTTCGATCCTATGATGGATCAAGAAGAGGTAACAATCGAATCTACATCAAATTGCATGATTATGTGTTTTTGATGTTATATCTATAGATCTATGTTTATTGCATGAAATTGGAGTCGAATGCATAATCACCTAAATAGATCCGTTAAGGACCTATTTGTTTTCCGTGTCTTCCGCTTCGGTAGTCCCAACATTCCTCGCCGTTGGGGTTGGGAGGGGAGAAACAAACCATCGCCATTTCTTGCTCCTTCTTGTTGGGGTTCTCATCAGCCTCAATTCTCAAAGGTTTTGAGCTCACCACCGAGCCATGTGAGCGGTTGACCGGGTAAATGGCTCCCTTGCAGCGTGGTTCATCCATGCTCGACCTATTCTCCTCTCCAAAATCAATTTTCTTCCGAAGCTGCTTGTCTTCAGGGAAAGGAGAGAGACTCAGCCTTTTCCGGCCATTATCTTCGGTTGTTGGCGTCGGGGTACATTTCCGGAGCTTGAGCCTCGCCTTGGTGGATTTCAGCATCGCATTTGTGGCCAATCTCTCCGGAGACGAGCCTTGAGTAGACCGGAATACCATCATCCGGTCTGAGATGGGTATCGCTTCCTCGGTGGCTAGAGGGGTTCGAGCCGGTGATGTTGGCATGTTCGGCAGCAACCGAGCCTTCCCGAGGCCTAGGCGGAAGACCAAGGGCAGCAGAGGTGTAGGCCGAGCAAAGAGGGTGGTTGTATGGGAAGGAGGGAGGGGAGGAAGAGAGGAGGAGAGGTGTGGCGGTCACCGGAAAATCATGATGCTAGGTGAGATTGAAAAAGTTCGGGGAGGTGGTTGGGGTGGCGGCCAGAGGGTGAGGCTCGGTGGGGAAATCAAATGTCTCACTAGCTAGTACATAACTAGGCATTTCCGGAAATGGTGCTGCAAGATTGGTTGACTCGGAAAGCATGTTGGCACCATCCCCATTCTAGAGCGTGTCCTCATCCATTGCAGCTAGGCTAGCAGCCATCTCCACATGCATTGACCGAGACTCAACAAGTGCAACGACATTCTTCTCCTCCGGTCGATCGTCCTCAGGCCGAGCTCCGGCCACTCCCGTCTTCCCTGTTCCGGCAACTAAGCCTCCCATCAGTGGTAGACCGTTGTGCCGTTCAGTATTTCCGTCGCCGGAAAATTCAGATTCGGCCTCCCTTTGCTCTGGGGCTGACCGGACATTTCCTTGTGATGTCGACTCCTTCAAGTCTTCAACCTCTCGAAAACTGGAGTTGGCTGGTCGGACCGCTAGATCGGCGTCCGAAATTCCAGCAGCAAAGCACCGCTCTTGGTCGAGAAGGAGTAAGTGACCCGTCGCTGCTTCGAAGGGGCCCGATCTCGCCATTTGAGCCAATGTTCTCATCATAATCCCGTCCGTAGGCTGCTCTCCTTCCGGCGACGCCGCCCCCTTACCATTTTTTCCGGCGAGTAGCTCCTAGGCCATTTCAAAGACCATTTTCTTCTTGATTCTACTAACCCCCGAAATAGTCTCAAGGCCCGCGCGTTTCAGCACACGTCGGCCTCTCTCGGGGAAAGGAGTCTCGGCCCTCTTCATCTTCGGCCGTGAGATGAAAGGAAGACTCTGTTCCGGCGAGCAGGGTGGTTGCATTGTGTGAGATGGAACCGCGGCAGCCTCATCTGCCGGTTCTCCGTCGGCCTTCACTCTCAATTAACAGTGTCGTTTTAAGGGAAGCTAACTATAGCGTCTACTAAGTGAATCTAACTCGCTAGAACTCTGTCACAGTTATGAAGCAAGCTATGTTAAATCATACACGATTGTGTCATTGCAGCATCAAAACTACTTTGTGAAGAAACAAAGTAAAAACAAAACGGATATTAAATAGAAAAAGGAATTGTATAACCAAAGTCGTTACTAACACTTCCCTATAATCGTATGAGTTTAGTTACACATGATGAAATAAGCTAAACACATAGATTGAAGGGAAGACAATTTGAACATAAAACTAAAGCAAATAAAACTCGTAGGTTGAATCCTTGTCGTTCTTGATGTTCTTGAAATCCTTCTCCAACTCCTTGCACAAGTGAAGTACTCTAGCTCTTGATCTTTATGAATTATTTTGCAAGTAGAAGTTCTCTTTTATTGATGAAGCTTGAGGTCTTATTTATAGGGGAAAGCCAATCCTTGTTGTAGAAGGAAAAGATCTTCAAAATATGGTAAATCTTGGAGCAAATCTAGGACATCTCGAAATCGCCGCCTTTCTCCGGCGGTCGCCGCGTTGGAGTCCAGAGAGTCTGTTTCCTCGGCGGCAGACCGCCGCACGATTTCTGGCGGTCGCCGGGCGAGACTTCTCTTCCAAGCGTATTTTTCGAGGCGGCAGACCAACTGCATTGATCTGCCCATCGGCGCCGGCGGTCGCCGCACACGTCCGCGGCGGTCGCCGGTCGTCGTCTGACTCCAGATTTCCAGACTTTGCATTTTGGCTTCCTTTTTCGGCTCAATTATGCACGTTTCTCACAAAACACGTCAAAATACCAAAATAGACAAAATATGCAAATAATGGACGTGTGGAGTGACTTTGACATAAAAAACGGACCAAACCTTAAAATAGTGCAAAATCCGGGCGTATCAACTCCCCCAAACTTACATTTTTGTTTGTCATCGAACAAAATAATAAAGACACAAGAATAGGCGCACGGAATGCACAAGGACTAGACGTCATAATTGCCTCAAAAGATGAAAGAACAGATTAAGCATGTACTAACGCAATCAAATAAAGCAAGGCTTATTAGTGCACTTTCATTACTAACTCGTGGAACACCTTGAATTCAAGCCCTCACATGTGGCAAACTTCCAAAGATGGGAAGTGTTCTCTCACTCTCGAAGTGTATGAAGGTAATGTGTATATAAGCACTCAAATCATGCATCACGCAAAGTTTACCATAGGCTTGCTCAAAGTCTAATCCCTCCTCTACTAGATGTGATTAAGCATCAAAAGTTCGAAAGGTCTTGATCTTTGGTTGTAATATAGGCTCTTTGGTAGGCGAGGAATATTTGGCTAAAAAGTGACTAAAGATAAAATATCTCAAGTAGAGTAAAATTGACTCCACTTTTCTAAACCCAAGACACTATTAACACTTTATTTTTCTCCTTCAACTCACTTTCCAATCCTTTGATTTTTTTTGCATAACCTTTCATATTTTTTTCTTTTTTTTTTTCTTCTCTTTCTTTTTGTTTTCTTTTTCTTAAGCATCCTTTCTAAGATTAAGCACATATTTGAATTTTTCACTATTCCACAACTTGTACTTTTTTTCTCTATTTAAACACGCTACTTTTTTTTTTACTTTCCTCCTTATCTCTCCAATTCCTATACAAAAGATAATACATACTAACTAACCCAAGGAATTGTCCTCATTATGTTGGCTTCCAAAGAATAGGCTTAAAGGCTCAAAATTGGCTCCAAAGGGAAAAATTTTGAAAATTTGAGAGGGTCGAAAATTTTGGATAAAAGTAGGCTAGAAAAGATGGCATAACATCCTCCTAAATCAACTTAAACACTATGTAGACTTAGGCAAGACTAGGAGCAAGTTCTAGAAACAAATACATGAATGCAGATAAATCACACAAGAATGAAATTTAGGCTCAAATCCTCACAAGGTATAAGCATGATTCAAGGCTAACAAGCAATTCACTAATTATGCACCTCTTCACCAAACCATCAAATCAAAACGTTAAGCCACACTTAAACATAGATAGAATGTAATATCATCGGCAACTCGGTCTAAAGTGTGTCCCTAAGCATGCGTGTTTCTAAGTTCTTCATGTTAAGTTCACGACATGGATTCAAGAAAACATTTTTAGAACACAAAATTCACCTACGGGGTTTTGAAAAAAAAACAAAAGCAAAAACTTGAAAACAAAAACCTAAACTCACGGTCCACCACTTCATCCCCCCAAACTTATTTACAACAAAGTGTAAAATAAGTTTGTAGAGTTGGTAGGGACGTGAGTAAACTACTTAAAAAAATCGTACCTTGAAAAATTTCGCGTCGAGGCTTAACTGGGTGAAAATGGAAAAATTACGAAAAATCGCGCTGAGAATTGCGCCCAGGTGGCGACCCGCCGCGGCATGTCCGGCGGTCGCCGCGCAGCAACAGATCGTTCCAGCGAGCAGGTGGCAGACCGCCGCAGCACATGCGGCAGTCGCCACGAAGAGGTCAGACCCTGCGAAAAAAAATTCAAAACAGAAAATTAAACTAAAACCAAAAATACTCAAAATCAAAGCAAAAATTGTCAAAAACAAGGTTGGGTTGCCTCCCAACAAGCGTTTTTTTTAAAGTCATGAGCTCGACGTTACCCCTTTTTACTCCTTGGGTGGTTCCTCTAGATCAACATCCTCCTCAACTATCTTGTCCGAGCTGTAATACTTCTTCACACGGTGGCCATTGGATTGAAACAATTGTCCATCTGGAGCCAGCAATTCCACCATTCCACTATCGTATATCTTCTTGATCATGTAAGGGCCGGTCCATTTAGACTTCAACTTGTCGGGGAATAGAGAAAGTCTCGAGTTGTGCTACAAAACTACATCCCCCAACGTGAGCTCTCTTGGGCTGATCATCCGGTCATGGTAAGCCTTCATTCGTTTCTTATAAGTGGATGAACTGTCATAAGCCTCCATCCGAAATTCGTCCATCTCATTAAGAAAGAGACGCCTTTCCTCACCGGCCTTGTGCAAATCTTGGTTCAACTTCTTGATTGCCCAATATGACCTATATTCTATCTCCAGAGGCAAATGATAAGACTTTCCAAACACAAGTTGATAAGGGGACATACCTATGGGGCCCTTGTAGGCGGTACGATATGCCCACAATGCGTCATCTAACCGAAGTGCCCAATCCTTTCGGTTTACGCTCACCGTCTTTTGAAGAACCAACTTGATTTCCTTGTTTGCTAACTCAGTTTGCCCATTCGTCTGAGGATGATAGGGCGAAGTAACTCTGACTCCGTATTTGTCCAACACGCTGTCCAACCATCTATTGTTGAAGTAAGATCCTCCATCACTAATAAAAGCGTGGGGCGTACCAAATCTGCAAAAGATGTTTTTTTCTAACAAAAGCAATGACAACTTTAGAATCGTTAGTTCTGGTTGGAATCGCTTCCACCCATCTAGAAACATATTCTACTGCAAGTAAGATATATTGGTACTCTCCTGATTTTGGGAATGGTCCCATAAAATCTATCCCCCATACATCAAACAACTCTACCTCAATGATGGTATTCATAGGCATCTTCTTCTTCTTAGAAATTCCCCCCGTCCGTTGGCATTCATTGCATTGGAGAACAAAGCTAGCAGAGTCGCGAAAAATGGTAGGCTTTTTTTTTTTTTTTTAATTAAACGCCTTTAGCGGCGGAGGGTTAGGCGGACCCTCAACCCGTTCATTCCATCAACCAGGATTTACACAGCTTACCCAAAAGTGATAAGCTAAAAGATAAACTTAACACGACTATTACAATTCCAACTAACTAAGCTAGACGGGCCTTCCATGCAAGGCAAATCCATCGGGGAGAGTATAGAGGGGACGAGCCGCAAATCCAAGTCCGTTCCCCGTATACTCTGTGATGCATTCCTCCATCCCATTCTTCTCTCGTGATTAACCGTCTTCAGTAAGATAGACATTTGGGATTCCTCTTTGGTCCATACGGATGATAGCTTGAAGCAACCTCGGAATTGAGGTGTTCTCCATAACTTGGAGCGTGGGGATTTCAGCTCCCCTGATAGCCAAGAACTCCGCTGCTTTGTTACTCTTCTTGTGGGTGTAGCTAAAACGACACAAACAATCTCTTTGTATGAGCCTGATACACGTCAGGGGGATCCGCGTATGGGCCGGCCCCCATTCGTTTGAGTCAAGCAGAGCAGCTACCTGGGGATCACTCGTTTCTACCCAGAATCTGTGACCGGATTCTTTCACCATTTGCATTCCTTGATACACCGCGCACAGCTCCGCTTCAAGGCTCGAGCCAACCCGAAGTGGAGTAGAGAAACCCAAGACAAATCTGCCAAGATAGTCTCGGAGGATCCCGCCACCACTAGCTCGGCCAGAAGACGGGGAGTAGATTCCCAAAGAGTTAAGTTTGGGCAATGGAGCGTTGGGTGGGTGCCATTTAACCGACATCACCAATGGAGGCCGTGCTCTCGCATGTTCCAGATCAAACCCCGGGGTGTTACATCTAACATCAACCCAGTGTTTCTTTTGAAGCTTGCCATTCTCCATGAGCCGTTGAATGTGTGTTTGTACTTGCCAGATAACACTAAAGGCCCTGAACCTAGCTCCGTCATGCCGACAGTAATTGCGCTCCGACCAAAGAAACCAGCAGATTAAACAGGGGATGACTCGGCTCAAGTGCGCCTTTGAAGATTGAGACGTCCTCTTAGACCACTTCTCAATTCTTGTCGGGACCGAGTCCTCCAACCGCAGCTGTTCCGTTGGCCCTTCGAACCACTGATCAAAGAAGGTCCACACACGATTAGCCCCTTCGCCACTGACAAACAAGTGCTGCAAGGACTCCACTCTTGGCCGCGCCAAGCAACACTGACATTTTGAAGCTAAGCTAATTTTCCTCCATTGTAATTTTGCATCGACCGGAATTCTGTTTGAGATAAGTCTCCACATGAAAATTGACATGGATGTGGTTAGGCCCTCGTTCCAAATGTCATCAAGCGCCGGAATAATTGGCCTATGGGATCTAATCGTTTCCCATGTCAAGGATAAGGTGAAATTGCCATTCTTTGAAAGAGTCCACCTCGGAACATCACCACTTCCCGTCAAGATGGGGACTTCCAAAATTTCCTCCATCACCTGCTGCGGCATTCCCACCTGATTGTGTATCAGTAGCAACTTCGCCGGGTCCCACTTCCCGTTACTCCAGAACTTCTTAATTTTACACTTGGGATCACCTCTCGTGTCCAAGTAGAGATCTTTGAGGGGTCTATCGCCAATCCAGATATCATCCCAGAATAAAACTTCTCCATCTCCAATGATCCAGCGAATGTTCGGTTGGGCTTGTGTCCATGCCTTCGCCATCCGTCTCCAAGTCGCGCTGTTTCGGGCCGAGGTGGACACCACCAGTGGAGATTTTTTCGAGCAGTATTTGCTATACATGTGAACCGCCCAAAGAGACTTTTTCTCCTGAAACCTCCACCACAATTTGATGCTAAACGCCCGGAGGACTTCTTCAAACCGTCGGACTCCGAGTCCCCCTTCTGAGGTTGGGAGGCAAATTTGATCCCAACCGATCCAGTGTGTCTTTTTGCTTTCATTTGTAGAGCCCCAAAAGAAGGGTGCTAATTGTTGGTCAAGGCAATGCAGGGCTGCCTTGGTGGGCTCGATAGCTTGAAATAGGTGAATGGGGATCGCTTCGAGCGTGCTCTTGATCAGAGTTAACCTTCCTCCAAAAGAGAGGTGTCGATGAACCCATCCCGAGATTCTTTTTGCAATTTTCTCCCTCAAGAAGTGGAACATATCGGTGCGTTTAGCTCCCTTGAATATGGGGACTCCAAGGTATAGGAATGGGAACGTACCTCTAGAGAATCCACCTTCCACTTCAATAATTGGGGCCCATTCATCATGAGCTTAGGAGATGTAGAAGCTGCTTTTAGCGAGGTTAATCTGCTGCCCCGAGGCCGCCGTGTATTCCTGAAGGCATTCTTTAAGATATCTGAGGGGGCCCGGCGCCGCTTGGGTGAAGATCAGAATGTCATCCGTGTATGCGAGATGGCTTACTTCCGCGCATTCACGAGTTGATTTGAACACCATTTGTTTCTTCCTACAAATTAGCCGGTCCAAAGCCCTTGAGAGATAGTCTGCAGCAATGATAAAGAGGGCCGGGGAGATAGGGTCGCCCTGCCTCAGTCCTCGCGTAGACTTGAAGAACCCCGAGGGAGCACCATTGACGAGGATTGAGAACCAACACGATCCGATGCATCTCTCAATCATACTCAGCCATGCTTCTGGGAATCCCATGCGCTTTAAAACTTTGAACAAGAACGACCATTGGACCCGGTCGTAGGCCTTTGCCATATCCAGCTTGAGCGCCACATTAGGAGAGGGGCTGCACCTATGGAGTTCGTGAAACATTTCCTGGGCAAGGAGTGCGTTGTCGTTCAGCAATCTGCCCTTGACGAATCCGCTTTGGTTCGGCGCGATTAAGAGAGGAAGAAGAGGCGCAAGCCTTGCCGAAAGGATCTTTGTAATAATCTTGTTTGACACGTTGCACAGGCTGATTGGCCGATAATCTGACCAGGTAGCCGGATTCTCTTTCTTCGGGATGAGCACAATCGTGGTTGCTGTGATGGAGCGGGGCAGGTAGGCTCCATTAAAGAACTGTACTACCGCCTCGACCACATCCTGGCCAACGATATCCCAACAATTTTGATAGAAGGAAGCTGTGAATCCGTCCGGGCCTGGGGTACTATCCTTGGAAATCCCAAATACCGCGCTTTTGATCTCTTTCTCCGTAGGTGGGGAGATCAGTCCCGCAAAATCAGTCGAGTCCGACAGTTGATCAATGATGGTCAGATCAGGTTCCGAGAGATCAAAAGGCTCCGGGGCAAGAAGGTCTTGGAAGAAATGAACCGCCGAGTTTCTCACCTCTGACTCCTCCGTGATGAACTGGTGGCCTACATGAATCCCATGAATATGTAATCGGGATCTTTTCTGCTTGACCCAACTTTCGTAAAATTTGGTGTTTTTATCTCCGTCCTTTAGCCAACGAATGGAAGCCTTTTGTTTCCAAAAGTCTTCCTCCGTTTTTAGCATCAGAATGTATTGGGCTATGGTTCTGTTGACTTCAGCTCGGTTGGGAGGCGAGGGGTCCTCCTCGAATGCCTCCTGTGCCTTGATCACCTCCCTTTCTGCCGCGGTAAAGTTAGCATGCACATTGCCGAACACCTCCTTATTCCACCTTTTGAGGTTCTTCTTAAGTTTCGTCAGTTTCATCTGGAGGTTTAACAGACCCCCGGCATCTGTGGGCTGAGTCCATTCCTTGGTAATGAGGTCCTTAAACCCTGGGTGCCTAATCCACATGTTTTGAAAACGGAAAGCTTGTCCGCTTTGCATGGGAGTTGCTGCCTTGCATCGCATCAGTACCGGTCCGTGATCAGATGAAACCCGCGGCAGGTTTGAGACTCTCGCCACTCCAAACACATTCGCCCATGCTTCATTGACTAGAACTCTGTCCAGCCTCTCCAGGAGAGCATTCTTAGCCCAAGTAAACGCTGTCCCATCAAAGCCCAGATCCCTCAGCCTGCAATCCTCAATCATCTCTGCAAAATCGATCATTTCCATCTGTCTATTGGTGTCGTTGCCCACCCTATCTTGAGGATTGAGGATGGTATTGAAGTCACCACCAATCATCCATGGGAGGCCGCCCACTGTCCGCTCAATCTCACGAAGTTTGTCCCACATCGGATATCTCTCTACCCTTGCGCACTTCGCATAAATGGCCGAGATGAGCAGAGGCTCTTTGATTTGAGGAGCCACAAGCCGACCGTGGAACACCTGCTCCGTGTCATCCAGAACCTCAAAAGTTGACCCGTTCCTCGCAAAGATCCAAATTTTTCCATTGACGTTTACCCCTTTGAACTCTAGTCCCAGCAGCTTCGAGTAGAAGTCTGGATTTGATTGGGTGAAAGGTTCAAGTATTGCCATGAAAGAAATATTATGTAGAGCAATTAGTCTTTTGACAACGTTTCGGGTGGCCGTTTTCACGATTCCTCTAATGTTCCAAAATAGCAAATTGAGAGACATTAACAACAATTGGATGTCGTACCTGAGCGGAGGGGAGGTCGCTCTTGTACTCTTGCTGTCGGACTCTCATTTCCCCGGGGGAAATCCATTTGTTGTTTAGGGTCAGAATCTTCATCATCCTTTGTAGGCTGCTCCACGATAATCATGTTCTCCACAGATTGCTCCTCAAACTCATCGGTATTGAACTCACCGTTTTCCATGAGCTTGTAGTACTTATTGGAACTTAAGATACTCCTTTCCATCACCATCGAGGTTTCTTCTCCAGAGGCAGCCTTGCCCTTGAGGTGATGGGACCTACCCGAGGGAGGAAATGAGCCGCCTCTCGGTTCCCTGAACGAACTGGGTGGAGAATGACACTCCCCTCCATCGGCAGGGCTTGAGTTGTCCACCCTTGGTCTATCCCCTGTTCCACGAAACAACAACGATTATCATGCTCTATTGACCAAAATGATCTTGTCTTCATTGTCGTTACGTTACAAACATCGCAAAATGCATGGTTGTCGTAAATTTCTATTCAATAGGGTTGCTTGTTGGCCAAGTAAACCCAAATATAAAGAACGTGCACGAAACAACAACGATTATCATGCTCTATTGACCAAAATGATCTTGTCTTCATTGTCGTTACGTTACAAACATCGCAAAATGCATGGTTGTGGGAAATTTCTATTCAATAGGTTTGCTTGTTGGCCAAGTAAACCCAAATATAAAGAACGTGCACGAAACAACAACGATTATCATGCTCTATTGACCAAAATGATCTTGTCTTCATTGTCGTTACGTTACAAACATCGCAAAATGCATGGTTGTGGGAAATTTCTATTCAATAGGTTTGCTTGTTGGCCAAGTAAACCCAAATATAAAGAACGTGCACGAAACAACAACGATTATCATGCTCTAATGACCAAAATGATCTTGTCTTCATTGTCGTTACGTTACAAACATCACAAAATGTATGGTTCTGGGCAATTTCTATTCAATCGGTTTGCTTGTTGGCTAAGTAAACCATAATATAAAGAGTTAAGCTTTAAATGAACGTGCACGAAACAACAACGATTATCATGCTCTATTGACCAAAATGATCTTGTCTTCATTGTCGTTACGTTACAAACATCGCAAAATGCATGGTTGTCGTAAATTTCTATTCAATAGGGTTGCTTGTTGGCCAAGTAAACACAAATATAAAGAACGTGCACGAAACAACAACGACTATCATGCTCTAATGACCAAAATGATCTTGTCTTCATTGTCGTTACGTTACAAACATCACAAAATGTATGGTTCTGGGCAATTTCTATTCAATAGGTTTGCTTGTTGGCCAAGTAAACCCAAATATAAAGAACGTGCACGAAACAACAACGATTATCATGCTCTATTGACCAAAATGATCTTGTCTTCATTGTCGTTACGTTACAAACATCGCAAAATGCATGGTTGTCGTAAATTTCTATTCAATAGGGTTGCTTGTTGGCCAAGTAAACACAAATATAAAGAACGTGCACGAAACAACAACGACTATCATGCTCTAATGACCAAAATGATCTTGTCTTCATTGTCGTTACGTTACAAACATCACAAAATGTATGGTTCTGGGCAATTTCTATTCAATAGGTTTGCTTGTTGGCCAAGTAAACCCAAATATAAAGAACGTGCACGAAACAACAACGATTATCATGCTCTATTGACCAAAATGATCTTGTCTTCATTGTCGTTACGTTACAAACATCGCAAAATGCATGGTTGTCGTAAATTTCTATTCAATAGGGTTGCTTGTTGGCCAAGTAAACCCAAATATAAAGAACGTGCACGAAACAACAACGATTATCATGCTCTAATGACCAAAATGATCTTGTCTTCATTGTCGTTACGTTACAAACATCGCAAAATGCATGGTTGTGGGAAATTTCTATTCAATAGGTTTGCTTGTTGGCCAAGTAAACCCAAATATAAAGAACGTGCACGAAACAACAACGATTATCATGCTCTATTGACCAAAATGATCTTGTCTTCATTGTCGTTACGTTACAAACATCGCAAAATGCATGGTTGTCGTAAATTTCTATTCAATAGGGTTGCTTGTTGGCCAAGTAAACCCAAATATAAAGAACGTGCACGAAACAACAACGATTATCATGCTCTAATGACCAAAATGATCTTGTCTTCATTGTCGTTACGTTACAAACATCACAAAATGCATGGTTGTGGGAAATTTCTATTCAATAGGTTTGCTTGTTGGCCAAGTAAACCCAAATATAAAGAACGTGCACGAAACAACAACGATTATCATGCTCTATTGACCAAAATGATCTTGTCTTCATTGTCGTTACGTTACAAACATCGCAAAATGCATGGTTGTCGTAAATTTCTATTCAATAGGGTTGCTTGTTGGCCAAGTAAACCCAAATATAAAGAACGTGCACGAAACAACAACGACTATCATGCTCTAATGACCAAAATGATCTTGTCTTCATTGTCGTTACGTTACAAACATCACAAAATGTATGGTTCTGGGAAATTTCTATTCAATAGGTTTGCTTGTTGGCCAAGTAAACCCAAATATAAAGAACGTGCACGAAACAACAACGATTATCATGCTCTATTGACCAAAATGATCTTGTCTTCATTGTCGTTACGTTACAAACATCGCAAAATGCATGGTTGTCGTAAATTTCTATTCAATAGGGTTGCTTGTTGGCCAAGTAAACCCAAATATAAAGAACGTGCACGAAACAACAACGATTATCATGCTCTAATGACCAAAATGATCTTGTCTTCATTGTCGTTACGTTACAAACATCGCAAAATGCATGGTTGTGGGAAATTTCTATTCAATAGGTTTGCTTGTTGGCCAAGTAAACCCAAATATAAAGAACGTGCACGAAACAACAACGATTATCATGCTCTATTGACCAAAATGATCTTGTCTTCATTGTCGTTACGTTACAAACATCGCAAAATGCATGGTTGTGGTAAATTTCTATTCAATAGGGTTGCTTGTTGGCCAAGTAAACCCAAATATAAAGAACGTGCACGAAACAACAACGATTATCATGCTCTAATGACCAAAATGATCTTGTCTTCATTGTCGTTACGTTACAAACATCGCAAAATGCATGGTTGTGGGAAATTTCTATTCAATAGGTTTGCTTGTTGGCCAAGTAAACCCAAATATAAAGAACGTGCACGAAACAACAACGATTATCATGCTCTATTGACCAAAATGATCTTGTCTTCATTGTCGTTACGTTACAAACATCGCAAAATGCATGGTTGTGGGAAATTTCTATTCAATAGGTTTGCTTGTTGGCCAAGTAAACCCAAATATAAAGAACGTGCACGAAACAACAACGATTATCATGCTCTATTGACCAAAATGATCTTGTCTTCATTGTCGTTACGTTACAAACATCGCAAAATGCATGGTTGTGGTAAATTTCTATTCAATAGGTTTGCTTGTTGGCCAAGTAAACCCAAATATAAAGAACGTGCACGAAACAACAACGATTATCATGCTCTATTGACCAAAATGATCTTGTCTTCATTGTCGTTACGTTACAAACATCGCAAAATGCATGGTTGTGGGAAATTTCTATTCAATAGGGTTTGCTTGTTGGCCAAGTAAACCCAAATATAAAGAACGTGCACGAAACAACAACGATTATCATGCTCTATTGACCAAAATGATCTTGTCTTCATTGTCGTTACGTTACAAACATCGCAAAATGCATGGTTGTGGTAAATTTCTATTCAATAGGTTTGCTTGTTGGCCAAGTAAACCCAAATATAAAGAACGTGCACGAAACAACAACGATTATCATGCTCTATTGACCAAAATGATCTTGTCTTCATTGTCGTTACGTTACAAACATCGCAAAATGCATGGTTGTCGTAAATTTCTATTCAATAGGGTTGCTTGTTGGCCAAGTAAACCCAAATATAAAGAACGTGCACGAAACAACAACGATTATCATGCTCTAATGACCAAAATGATCTTGTCTTCATTGTCGTTACGTTACAAACATCGCAAAATGCATGGTTGTGGGAAATTTCTATTCAATAGGTTTGCTTGTTGGCCAAGTAAACCCAAATATAAAGAACGTGCACGAAACAACAACGATTATCATGCTCTATTGACCAAAATGATCTTGTCTTCATTGTCGTTACGTTACAAACATCGCAAAATGCATGGTTGTGGGAAATTTCTATTCAATAGGTTTGCTTGTTGGCCAAGTAAACCCAAATATAAAGAACGTGCACGAAACAACAACGATTATCATGCTCTATTGACCAAAATGATCTTGTCTTCATTGTCGTTACGTTACAAACATCGCAAAATGCATGGTTGTGGGAAATTTCTATTCAATAGGTTTGCTTGTTGGCCAAGTAAACCCAAATATAAAGAACGTGCACGAAACAACAACGATTATCATGCTCTATTGACCAAAATGATCTTGTCTTCATTGTCGTTACGTTACAAACATCGCAAAATGCATGGTTGTCGTAAATTTCTATTCAATAGGGTTGCTTGTTGGCCAAGTAAACCCAAATATAAAGAACGTGCACGAAACAACAACGATTATCATGCTCTAATGACCAAAATGATCTTGTCTTCATTGTCGTTACGTTACAAACATCGCAAAATGCATGGTTGTGGGAAATTTCTATTCAATAGGTTTGCTTGTTGGCCAAGTAAACCCAAATATAAAGAACGTGCACGAAACAACAACGATTATCATGCTCTATTGACCAAAATGATCTTGTCTTCATTGTCGTTACGTTACAAACATCGCAAAATGCATGGTTGTGGTAAATTTCTATTCAATAGGTTTGCTTGTTGGCCAAGTAAACCCAAATATAAAGAACGTGCACGAAACAACAACGATTATCATGCTCTAATGACCAAAATGATCTTGTCTTCATTGTCGTTACGTTACAAACATCGCAAAATGCATGGTTGTGGGAAATTTCTATTCAATAGGTTTGCTTGTTGGCCAAGTAAACCCAAATATAAAGAACGTGCACGAAACAACAACGATTATCATGCTCTATTGACCAAAATGATCTTGTCTTCATTGTCGTTACGTTACAAACATCGCAAAATGCATGGTTGTCGTAAATTTCTATTCAATAGGGTTGCTTGTTGGCCAAGTAAACCCAAATATAAAGAACGTGCACGAAACAACAACGATTATCATGCTCTAATGACCAAAATGATCTTGTCTTCATTGTCGTTACGTTACAAACATCGCAAAATGCATGGTTGTGGGAAATTTCTATTCAATAGGTTTGCTTGTTGGCCAAGTAAACCCAAATATAAAGAACGTGCACGAAACAACAACGATTATCATGCTCTATTGACCAAAATGATCTTGTCTTCATTGTCGTTACGTTACAAACATCGCAAAATGTAGAGCATGATAATCGTTGTTGTTTCGTGCACGTTCTTTATATTTGGGTTTACTTGGCCAACAAGCAAACTAATTGAATAGAAATTTCCCACAACCATGCATTTTCCGATGTTTGTAAAGTAACGACAGTGAGGACAAGATCATTTTGGTCAGTAGAGCATGATAATCGTTGTTGTTTCGTGCACGTTCTTTATATTTGGGTTTACTTGGCCAACAAGCAACCCTATTGAATAGAAATTTACGACAACCATGCATTTTGCGATGTTTGTAACGTAACGACAATGAAGACAAGATCATTTTGGTCAATAGAGCATGATAATCGTTTCCCACAACCATGCATTTTGCGATGTTTGTAACGTAACGACAATGAAGACAAGATCATTTTGGTCAATAGAGCATGATAATCGTTGTTGTTTCGTGCACGTTCTTTATATTTGGGTTTACTTGGCCAACAAGCAACCCTATTGAATAGAAATTTATGACAACCATGCATTTTGCGATGTTTGTAACGTAAGGAAAATGAAGACAAGATCATTTTGGTCAATAGAGCATGATAATCGTTGTTGTTTCGTGCACGTTCATTTAAAGCTTAACTCTTTATATTATGGTTTACTTGGCCAACAAGCAAACCTATTGAATAAAAATTGCCCAGAACCATACATTTTGTGATGTTTATAACGTAACGACAATGAAGACAAGATCATTTTGGTCATTAGAGCATGATAGTCGTTGTTGTTTCGTGCACGTTCTTTATATTTGTGTTTACTTGGCCAACAAGCAACCCTATTGAATAGAAATTTACGACAACCATGCATTTTGCGATGTTTGTAACGTAACGACAATGAAGACAAGATCATTTTGGTCAATAGAGCATGATAATCGTTGTTGTTTCGTGCACGTTCTTTATATTTGGGTTTACTTGGCCAACAAGCAAACCTATTGAATAGAAATTTCCCACAACCATGCATTTTGCGATGTTTGTAAC
>NC_062967.1:54595446-54615147 GCF_023119035.1 Salvia hispanica
ATTTAATTAGTAAAAAGCTAATTGGAGGAGCCCATATCCAAAGCCTTCCATAGATCCCTGTCTGGGCCCAATATGTGACTTATTATAAATAGGAGAATAAAGGAGACAGAAAATACACTAATTATTTTCTCAAAAATTTCGGCCCCTACTCCTAGTAGTAGTCGAAATTTTCTCTCCTCCGAGGGAAAGGATTTCTGTCTTCTCTATTTAAGTCCTAGTGCACTGGTGAGATCAGCCCACCCTGATATCAGTTCACAGTCTGGGAACCAGTCAGAAGATCCGTGGTTTTGTACTGAAGATCTTCACGAGGAGAAGGCGCTAGCTATCTTCGATTCTTTGGAGAATCATCAAGGTATAATGGCTAAACCTTAGAACAGCATGTTTTAGGTTTATATTAATTTAAAGCATGTTATTATTTGAGTTATCAGCATGATACGTGAGATAATTACGCGAATAGAATTTGTCTAAATAATCCGCTAAATAGATCTGATTATTATGTAGAGCAGCCGCGCTTAGCGCGGGCTGCCGGCGGTGGCTGGGCGGCGAAGTCGCCGTCCCGGCGGATCCACCCCGGTGTGATTTCGTTGTTCGTCGTACGTGCGAACCTCGTGCGACGATTTTAATGATTATTTAATTCCTAAATTAATAGAAATCATTAAAATATTATTATTTAATTGAAATAAAATATTTTGGGAAGATTTCCCTAGATTTTAGGAATATTTTGATTATTTTCTATATCTATGAATATTTTATATCCTAGATGATATAGATAAGAATAATTAAATAGTTTCCTAAATTATATTATATATCTAGAATCCTAATTAGGATAGATATGTAGGATTTCATTAAATAATAAAATATATTCTCTTCCCAATCTTAATAAGGAATTAATTTAAGTTTATTTATTCATGTCCGTAAAAGATATAAATAATTAATTATTTTAGATAAATCTTATAGAAGACATGAATATGGATTAAACTTTAGTAATTAATATATTATCCTTTAATAAGATGTTTAAAAGATTATAAAAGATTTAATTATCCAGTCAATTAAATACCAACAGAATTTAATTAAGCCTTTAATCTGCACTAAGGCTAAGGATAATTAATGAAAAACCATAACTTAAATATCTAAGCGATAATTACGAACTAAGTTTGTATATGGTCTCCATCGATTGGTCCACAACTTATGAAGCTAATTTCTAATATTATCGCCACCCATGCTGTGGGGACAATAATCCTAAGAAATAGCGAGTTCATATAGGTGGACTTCTCAAATGTAAATAGTATGGACTAGAAAGTAGTTTCCAATATTATCGCCACCCATGCTGTGGGGACAATAATCCTAAGAAATTACAAGTTTCAGAAGTTCAAACAGAATTTACGAGATAGCTTGGTCTTGTTATCAACGCATGAGCATTGTTATGGGAGTGTGTTGTAGAAACGAGATTCTGTAATGCTAAATCTGATGGTCGTGCTTAGGCAACATTTGGCGGCCATGCCGTGCTGCGGTCTCTGGACTATTCGTCGGTGTTGTGACCAGTAAAAATGTTAAAATTTTAATGCGTATTGACCTCTGCTTGAGGGTACAAAATTTTAATTTTACAGTTGTGAGAATTTGAAAAGTTTTATGGTTTAATCTACTCAATTTCTTCACATAAGTTTATGACAAATAGTAAATATTCTGTTTTGCAGTGCAACCTAAATCGTCAAAATGTCACTCAATCCTCTTTCTGCAATTCTTAAAGAAAACAAACTCGAGGGCCAAAATTACATAGAATGGAAACAAAATTTGGACATCGTTCTCACGGCTGATGAGTACAAGTTTGTGCTCACTACTCCTCGGCCCCCAGTGCCGGCGGCTAACGCCGCGCAGGCAGCGCGAGATGCCCATAGACGGTGGCACAAGGCGAATGAGATGGCTAAGTGTTATATGTTGGCCTCCATGTCAACAGTGCTTAGACATCAGCATGCCGCCATGGCAACTGCCACCGAGATTATGGAAAATCTCACGAATCTTTTTGGTACTCAGAATCGAACGGCTAAGTCTCAAGCCTTTCGGAGTATCATGTGCAAGTCTATGAAGGAAGGCTCGTCTGTGAGGGACCATGTCCTCGAGATGATGAGCCACCTCAATCAAATTGAGGTTTTGGGAGGCGTCATTGATGCCGAGTCCCAAGTTACTATTATCCTTCAGAGTTTGCCCCCTAGCTTCCAGCAGTTCAAGCTCAACTTTGAGATGAACAAAAGGAATTACACCTTGGCTGAGTTGTTGACTGAACTTCAGTCGGCGGAAGATCTCATGAACCAAGCTAAGGCTGCGATGGTTAGTTCGTCACATTTTAGTTTCTAAATTGGTTTTTGATGGATATTCGATTTCTTTTAATGACAGTTGTGTTATTAAGAAAGATGGTTCTTATATCTGTCGTGGTATCATGGAAAACAATCTGTACACAATCGTATCTACACAATATAATGATCGCAAATTAGAACTCAATAATGCATCGAAAATTTCAAAGAAAAGAAAAGAACCTTCAAGTTCAATGAACGAAACGTACTTATGGCACCTTAGACTTGGTCATGCCAACCAAAGGAGGATTCAAACACTCGTGGATCAAGACCTTCTTAAAGGGCTAGATACTGAATCATTTTCCACGTGCGAATCCTGTTTGGAAGGCAAGATGACCAAGAGACCTTTTAGAGTGAAAGGTAATAGGGCCAAGGAAGCACTAGAACTCGTTCATACTGATGTGTGTGGACCAATGTCAACCGAGGCAAGAGGCGGCTTTCGCTATTTCATCACTTTTATTGATGATTACTCGAAAGTTGGATATGTTTATTTGATGCGCTTTAAGTCTGAAGCTTTTGACAAGTTCAAGGAGTTTAAGGCTTATGCTGAGACGCATCATGGAAAACGTATCAAAAGCCTGCGATCTGATCGCGGAGGCGAATACCTCAGTGCCGAGTTTTTGGACTACTTATCGGTAGAGGGAATTGAATCCCAACTGACTGCGCCGGGCACACCTCAGCAGAATGGCGTAGCTGAAAGAAGGAATAGGACCTTGTTAAACATGGTCCGATCGATGATGAGTTATGCACGACTGCCCATTTCGTTTTGGGGACATGCCTTGCTTTCCGCAAGTCATATCTTAGACAATTTACCGTCAAAATCTGTTCCTGCTACTCCATATGAGTTGTGGAATGGGCGTAAGCCCAATCTAGAACATCTCAAGATATGGGGGTGTCCAGCTCATGTTTTGGAAAAGGATCCAACTAAGCTGGGCTCAAGGACAGAGGTATGTTTGTTTATAGGGTACCCCAAAGGTTCGAAAGCTTATGAATTCTATAGTCTCCGAGACAAGAAAGTCATTGTGAGTACTCACGCGACATTCTTAGAGGAAGACTTTGTTATGAATCATAAACCCAGCAGTGAGGTAGCTCTTGAAGAGCTTACTTCAGTCACAAGTTCCATTAACCAAGAACAAGTACCTATAGTACAACCAATTCCCGAACCTTCAACTTCTACACCTAATATTGTAGTGCCGCGCCGCAGTGGGAGGGTCTCTCATGAGCCCGAAAGGTACATTGGTTTGGGAGAATCTATGGATCACTCCTCGGACAGTAGTGTACCAGATCCCTGGAATTTTGCAGAGGCGCAGGCGGATATCGATCATTGCGAATGGGTGAAAGCAATGGATTCGGAACTACAATCTATGATAGACAAAGACGTCTATGATTTGTCCGTCCTACCCGAAGGCTGTACTGCCATTGGGAGCAAGTGGATATACAAACGTAAACGTGGACCCGATGGACGAGTTAAAGTCTTTAAGGCAAGACTAGTGGCTAAGGGGTATACCCAAAAGGAAGGTGTCGATTACGACGAGACCTTCTCCCCAGTGGCCATGCTCAAATCGATCCGGATACTGTTGTCTATAGCAGCTTACATGGATTGGGATGTGTGGCAGATGGACGTTAAGACTGCGTTCTTGAACGGTAGTCTTGAGGAGACCATCTACATGGAACAACCCGAGGGTTATGCCGTCAAGGGCAAAGAGCACATGGTTTGGAAGCTTAAGAAGGCCATTTATGGCCTCAAGCAAGCATCTAGATCATGGAATCAGTGCTTCGATCAAACTGTTAATAAGTTTGGATTCGAAAAATGCCCTAACGAGAGCTGCGTGTACAAGAAGGTAGAAAAAGGGAATGTGGTGTTCTTAGTTTTATATGTAGATGACATTCTTCTAATTGGAAACAATAAAAAGATGTTGTCATCAGTACGAACTTGGTTGTCAAACCAGTTCGAGATGAAGGATATGGGAGACGCGGGACACATTCTAGGCATCAAGGTCCTTAGGGATCGTGAGAAAAGGATGTTGTGCTTATCCCAAGAACCCTACATCGACACTGTACTTAGTCGTTTTAGCATGCAAGATGCCAAGAAAGGTTTCTTACCTTTTAGACATGGCATCCATCTATCTCAAGAGATGTGTCCCAAGACAGCATCTGAGATAGCAGAGATGAGAAGGATACCATACGCTTCGGCAGTTGGTAGTCTCATGTATGCTATGCTTTGTACAAGACCTGATATTTGCTTTGCTGTTGGCATGGTAGCAAGATATCAATCAAATCCTGGCCAAGGACATTGGACTGCAGTAAAGAACATACTCAAGTACCTTAAACGGACTAAGGACTATGTTCTAGTTTACAAAGCAGGCGAGCTATGCCCTTTGGGATATACTGATTCAGACTTTCAAGCTGATCAGGACTCGAGGAAATCTACTTCTGGCTATGTGTTTACCTTAGGAGGTGGAGCCGTAATTTGGAAGAGTGTAAAGCATAAATGCATTGCAGACTCTACCATGGAAGCCGAATATGTGGCCGCTTCGGAGGCTGCAAAGGAGGCTGTATGGCTCAAGAACTTTCTTATGGACTTAGGTATGGTTACGAATCTGCCCAAGAGCATCACCATTTATTGTGACAATTCTGGTGCTGTGGCTAATTCGAAGGAACCAAGAGCTCACAAAGCGAGCAAACACATTGAGAGGAAGTATCATATCATCAGAGATATAGTGCAGAGAGGAGACATAGAAGTGGTCAAGATTGCGTCAGAGAACAACCTGGCAGATCCTTTTACTAAGGCATTGGCGGTCAAACCGTTCGAGCGCCATGTAGAAGGAATGAGAGTTCGACTCGCTCGAGACCTCAACTCGCTTTCAGTATAAGTGGGAGAATTAGACGTAGTGCACATTTTTTTTTATACTCGAAAGTTGTTTTGAGTATAAGTGGGAGATTGTTAGAGTTTGTATACTAGAAATCACCTTTCGAGTGATTGAATACTATTAAAACTCTCATGTTATTTTCCAAATGAATAAACAGATTATTTTTGTCATAATGTTGTTATATTTTACATTTAATGGATGTTAATTGCATATTTAAATGTATAAGTAATTTAACAAAGTCTAAGTCTTTGTTTTAGTAGACCGGTTGTGGGCGTCGTCCACTTTAAGGTAACACGGTCAGTTCTAAACAAAGAAAAAGAATAATTTCACAACCTAGATAGGCTTAGACTACCTATCGTGAAAGGTTGCAATGTCAATCCGATTATTTCTAAGCCTTACTGAAATAAGATGACGTTGGTGTGGTTAGGGCTGGGGAAAAATACCGAAAAAATGATATATCGCTCGTATCGTATTGAAAAATATCAAAAAATTATCGAAATTTTTGATATATCGTAATTTTCGATACGATACGGTATCGTATCGTAAGTTTTCGATACGATAACGATATGAATTTCCTTATATCGCGATATATCGTTTTATATCGAATACATCGAAACATATTGAAATTCAATACATATTGAAGTTTAAAATTATAAATATATATAAATCCATTTAATTCATTCATATATTTTGAAAATATATATATGAACCCTAATAAGAAAACTATTTATTTTATTGTGTTGAAGTTTTATTAATTTTTGTGTTATTTTTCAGTTTTGAAATTATATTTTTCGATATATAGGTATTCGATACGATAACGATATTTCGATATATCGTATCGATCTTACGATATATCAAAATATCGATATGATAACGATATTGATATTATCCATATCGAAAGTTCGATATATCGAAACTTTCGATACTATAACGATATGAAATTCTTTCATATCGATATTTTCGATACGAAACACGATACAACGTTTTCAATACGATATATCGTATCGACCCACCCCTAGGTGTGGTATAGCACTGAATGGATCTAACAAGCGAGACAGTCTTTATGCTATCTACTGAAAGACGAGGTCTCATAAATTATTTCTCAATCAATGTACGTTAGCATTGAGCATACAAGTATTGATTATGCACTACTTTGACTTATCAAATGGTGCGGGTTTTTCGCAACCCAATAAGCCTGGTATATTGGGTAGTGGTGATTAATATCTAGCGGTGCTAGGATTGCTATTATGTTGAATCGTGCGCGAGGTGAGTCTCGTTTGATAACATCCTCAAGAGAAGCTTGAAATAAGGTTTTATTATTCGGAACCTAGCTAGTTGGAGTTTAACTACTCTATGAATAATAAATAAGATTTTCTTGCTGAGTCATCTCTTGGAATAAATAAGATATTAATTAATTAAGTCCATAGCAGACAATAATTAATTAATGGATGTTTTTATCTTAAGCGCGGGAAATAAATATAATTTATTGGAAACCCGAAGTACTTGTAATTTTGGATTTGGATGGGGAGTGCAATATTACTTCTGTAGTGGCTGCTCGTAATATTCCAATTTTAAGCTTATATTAAATTGGGTTTAATTTAATAAGTAAAAAGCTAATTGGAGGAGCCCATATCCAAAGCCTTTCATAGATCCCTATCTGGGCCCAATATGTGACTTATTATAAATAGGAGAATAAAGGAGACAGAAAATATACTAATTATTTTCTAAAAAATTTCGGCCCCTACTCCTAGTAGTAGTCGAAATTTTCTCTCCTCCGAGGGAAAGGATTTCTGTCTTCTCTATTTAAGTCCTAGTGCGCTGGTGAGATCAGCCCACCCTGATATCAGTTCACAGTCCGGGAACCAGTCAGAAGATCCGTGGTTTTGTACTGAAGATCTTCACGAGGAGAAAGCGCTAGCTATCTTCGATTCTTTGGAGAATCATCAAGGTATAATGGCTAAACCTTAGAACAACATGTTTTAGGTTTATATTAATTTAAAGCATGTTATTATTTGAGTTATCAGCATGATACGTGAGATAATTACGCGAATAGAATTTGTCTAAATAATCCGCTAAATAGATCTGATTATTATGTAATTGATTTATGAATGCGCTTTCGCTGCCAACCCCTTCAGTTTGAAAGATTGCTTAATTTGAGAGTAGGGAGGTTTCAATTTATTCGAAATATTGCTTATTTTGGGCAAGAATTTGCTTAATTTGTTTGTAATTTTTTTTAATCAAAAGCACCCATAGTGGGCGGGGGGTTAAGGAAGACCCCCAACCCGTGAATAAAATAAAAATATAACGTTCCAAAAGCTTAATCTGTTTATAAATATGCATTAATAGTTTGCTTGTTTTGTTTGAAAGATTGTTTACTCTGTGCTGAACTTTGCTTCATTTGTTTGAGAATGTGCTTAATTTGTACGACAATTTGTTTATTTAGTCTTCCGAAAATTGCATATTTAGCCTTAGCATTGATTGAAGGCAAATACACACTATTGGTTGAATAGTGTTACTGTGTTAGTAGCATCATACTTTTTGGGTTTTTTTATGTCATAAATTGCTGCATTTTTAAATCATAGAAAATGCAATAAATATTTACTTCGTTTACGAACTGCATCATGATTGCACTTGCCTGACTCAAGTGATTTTATTTAACTAGGTAACAAGCGCCAAAAGAGATGAAACAATCAGTATAATGAATGTGCACCAAAGACTAAAATGACTATATTTCAAGAATTCTCTGAAAAATTTAGCGAGTCTGATTGCAACAATTTGGAAAGATGTTTCCTAATTTTAGTGGAATATGCTCTGATTGAAACACTCGGGGAATGCATGAACCGTAACCGGCCCGGATACCGGTTATCCGGTTCCGGTTCGGTTCCGGTTCTTATTTATTTATTTATTTAAATCTTATAGTTATAACTTTTAAATTCTATAGTAAAATCCAAAGAGACTTTGAAAACGGTCAAAAACCGCCGGTTTTCTGACCGGACCGCCGGTTTGTGTCAGAAAACCGGCGGTTTCGACACCTTTTCAGACCCTACGCCTATGCCTGCAACCCTAGCCATGAACCGTCGGGAACCAGCGGTTTTGTGTTAGAAACTGGCGATTTTCCTACACAAACCGGCGGTTTTCCGACCTTTTTCAGCCCTACGCCTGCAACCCTAGGAACCTACCAGCGACGACTAAATTTTCCTGGTTAACCACCGGTTCCGGTTTCATATTTTTTGAACCATAACCGGCCCGTTATAAACCCTAAACCGGATTTCGAACTGGAACCGTCGTCCGATTCCGATTCCGGTTCCGACCCACCGGTTGGGAACTGGCGGTTAACCGCCGGTACGGTTGGGTTTGGCCACCTCTAGCTCAAACCAAAGATTCTGAATTTTGTAGAATAGGTGTCTAATGTCGCCGAGTATAATTGTAATTTTGTAGTGGAAATGTGGAATTGTGATCTATTGATCCATTATTTTGGACTGGTAGAATGTCTTTTAACATTGATGCATTTCTTGACATGTTGTGCAAACGTGTGTGCTCATCTATTTCGGACGAGTATTATATCTAATATGTTTACTGATGCAATTTTATTGGTATTAAATGCGCACCGTATTTTTTCCAGTGACTCAACTTTATTTTACCCAATTAATACCCGCAAGTGTACGGGGCTATCGTAGCAAACAGCAAGCAAGAGTATATCGTATCCCACAGAGACAATTAAGTGTAAACCTAAGTACCACGAACCAATTTCAACTACTATCCAGACGATCGAGAATTTTGGTTTTAAACTAACAACTACTAAAAGCATATAAAAACAGAGATTAAAATAAGCACTTAAACAAGAAAACAAAGAAGCAAGTTGTAGAAAATGATAGAGAAATATGCAGAATTCAAGGATCCGATGCACAACTCATAGCCTAACCCAATTGAAATCGATTTACCATTTAAAGTCTCCAGAATTGTTGAATCAATCACAAATATAGATTAAACCCCCTCCCGAGGTGAGAAATCCGTAGATTAGGTGTAATAATTGAAGTCCCCTTCTAATTCTTAGACCTAACTCCTAATAGTTCGATTAGATTAAAGATCCCACTCAAAACCTCAACTCTCCCGAGTTTTATTGAATTAAGGTGTGAATAATTCTTCTTTCAAGGTTAAATATTTCATCTCCCGATTATTCTAAGAAACCCTACACTCCCAATTGGTGATCAAGCAATTGTTAGGAAAAAGCACAAGAATAATTCAAACAATTGCAAGAGCAAGATAAAAACGAAGTCAATTGGATTAAAACTATAAATCAATGCATCTTCACCAAGAATTCTACATAAAAGATGTTTAGCTACTCATGTTCATGGTAGAAAACAAATAGAAACAAGGAAAAACAGTGGAAATCATGATCCGAATCGCAATTGGCGGAGGAATTGAAGCTTGAATCTTCAATCTTCTTCCAAGAGTTCTTCACAAAGAGAGAGATGTGTTTTGTCGCTTGTCGAGAATGAATAGAATTGACCTAATTCTTCCTTCTTATTCCCCTCTTCAAAAATAGCGTTTCTGCTTTGAAAAACGTCAGATTGACGGACCCGGCCGGGTGGAATTAATCCACTGGAAATTCACCCGGCCGGGTGGGACTTCTTTGGTACTCTCTGGAATCTCGCAGGCATAATTACGCCACCCGGCCGGGTGGAATTATAGGGTAATAATTCACCCGGCCGGGTGAGATTTTCTGGACAGCGCAGTGTTCGTATAACGGCCATAACTTCTTCTACCGAACTCCGATTGAGGCGTGCGAGATACCCACGCGAAGCTCTTTCGAAGACGAAGAGATTGGTATGCATTAGGGGCTGATTGGACTTCAAAATCTCCCGTAAATATTGTCTCAAACCAAGGCTGCTGCACATCCACATATTTTGTACCTTTTTCTACACATTCTTAACAAAATGGTCAACATACCAACATAATAGAGAAGTAGATATAAACACGCCTAATAATAGACGAAATATGCTCAAATTCATACAAAACCACCCTCTAAAACCATGTAAAATCCAAGTATGTCAACTCCCCCAAACTTAAATAATTGCTAGTCCTCGAGCAATGAAGAAAAAGAACTAAAAGAAGACTTGGATTTAAAGGGGTTTAGACATCATCATTGTTTCAAAGAGTATGGAAGACAAGAGCATATCAAAATACAAATTCTATAAAGTCAAGCCGTCGAGTGCACTTTTACTACTAACTCGTATATCACCTTGGATTCATGCTTCTCTCAAGATATGTGTATATGTATCTCACTCTCAAAAGTGTATGTATAGAAATAATACTCTCAAATCAAAATACAAGTAGTGTTTACCATAGGCTTGCTCAAAATCAAACATCTCCTCTACTAGAATGTGAAAGTGAATCTAAAATCAGAAAGGACTTTATTAAGGTTGTAATGTGGCTTTTTGGACGGTAGGGAACATTTTGGCTAAAGTGGCTGAGAAGTAAGAGAAGCCCAAGTACTCGCATATTACAAATCCCAACAAAAGACCATTTCTCATAACAAATCTCAGATAAGTAAGACTTTGTCGAACTTCTTCCTCCCATCCGGTCCCCACTTATTTAGAAACCCAACCAATAACTCTTCTAGACTTCGTCTAGCTTATACCTCCACAAATTTATTGTTTTTTTTTCCTTATTCCTCTAGACTTCGTCTAGCTTATACCTCCATTACATTTTTTTTTTTTTTTTTTTTTTTTTTTTACAACGCCCCATATGTGCTTCCAAGTTTGTAGGCTTATCACTCTTGACGGTGACTTAACAAATATTTGACATTGTGACACTTTTTAGGCTAGGAGGGCTAACTAGGGATTAAGACAAAAATATATACACTTGTGAAGGGGAGAACAAAGAATGCCTAACGTCATCTCCTAAATTCACATTCACTATGTAGATTTAATATGATTAGGAGCAAGTTCTAGAAACAACAACAAGCATATGATAAAAAATCACACAAAAAAGAAGTTTTGGCTCAAATCTCACTCGGGTAATAGCATGAATCAAGGCAAACAAGCAATTCGTTACTTATGCACCTATTACTCAAACTCTTAAGTCAAAGACCATGATAGCTTAAAAGATGGATGATGTTTTTATCATTAACAACTAGTCTTTACCCCAAGAAACCAAATTTTTTTCACTTCAAGCCTCTAAATTTTCAATCAATCACAACCAAACAAAACAATTCTATCCTAAAACAAAATAAAAAGCAACAAAAGACAACTAATCAATCTAAAGCAATAAGATAAGTACCTCGTTAGTATCCCTATCCACCATATCATCCCCCCAAACTTATTCAAAGCTATGCAAAGAATAAGTTTGAAAAGTTGGTGGAGAAGGGAGACTTACATGGTATGAAAGCAACACAAAACACACCAAAAATAAACTAAAACGATAAAATTAAAAGTTACCTACTAGGGGTTACCTCCCCTACAGTGCCTTTGGTTATCGTCGTTGGCTCGACGTCCTCCATGAGCTGCATCATGTCACGCCATAAATGGTGGTGTTGGATTTTCTGCCAATCTTGGAAGCATAGGATCTCGCCAATCTCTTCTTCCACCAAGTATTCTTCAGAGCTCCATCAGAAATTTTGGTTTCCACTTTGGGTGAATTTTCAGCTTTTGTTTTCTTCTCCTTCACTTTGGCATTTGATGCAGTCTCTTCTTTAGAAATTGATCCACCACATGAACCAAACATCCACTGCGGCAAAGAGAAATCCCCAAATGTGGACTCAATTTCTTGTGCCTTTTGGACTTCTACAACATGCACAGCTTTGCACTCCTTCTTCGTAACCAGTTCCTCTTCCTCACGACTCTTCATAGCATTGTAGATAGATAAGATGTGGCGTTTGTTGCCCATATGAAGAGTGAGCTCTCCCCTCGCTATATCTATCAATGCTTTTCCCGTTGCAAGGAATGGACGCCCCAGGATAAGCGGTACATTCACGTCTTCTTCCATATCCAACACTACAAAATCGACGGGAAATATGAAGTCGTGTACCTTCACAAGAACGTCCTCAACAATTCCTTTAGGATAGGTGACGGTTCTATCTGCCATCTGCAGTGTGATTGTAGTCGGCTTGAGAGTGCCGATCTTCATCTTTCTGAAAAATGATAATGGCATCAAATTTATGCTCGCCCCCAGATCACAAAGTGCCTTTGTCTGTCTGTCATTTCCAATGACGCATGAGATGTTGAAACTCCCAGGATCTTTAAGCTTGGCCGGTAGCTTTTTCTGAATTATGGCACTACAGTTTTCAGATATGTTCACCGTCTCATAGTCAGTCCACTTCTTCTTCTTGGAGAGCACATCTTTTAGGAACTTTGCATATGTAGGCATTTCTTGAAGTGCCTCCACCAATGGGATATTCAAGTTCACCTTCCTGAAGATGTCTAAGAACCTCGAGAACTGAGCATCTATCTTCTTCTTCTGAACACGTTGAGGATAAGGGATCCTCACTTCAGCTGGAGTATGAGCTGTATGTGGTGTGGGTGAAGGTATAGTCGTGTTCTCCTTAGGTGGAGTAGAAATTTGCACTGTCTCACCTTCTTCGACCAATTCATCCTCTTCAGCTCTCTTTTCTGCTACTCTACCCTCATTCTCGGATGGCATTGAAGGTCCCTCATAGTTTGTTCCACTCCTCAGATGTATAGCTTTGCAGTCCTTGGGATTGACACTGGTGGTAGCAGGGAATTTTCCCGATTGAGTAAGAGTACTCACAGTCTGGGAAATCTGGCTGATCTGAATATCAATGTTCTTCAAATGAGTGGCCATTCCTTGTACATCCGTCTCGACCTTCTCCATCCTCTGATTGTTCTGCTCCATGACCTTATTAGATTGTAGCATGAAGGACTTGAGTATGTCCTCCGTGGTCATCTTCTTGGGGTCGTTCACCATCCCATCAGAAACTGTGAATCCCGGAGGAGGCTGCAGAGCATTATTTGGATTCCCGTAAGAGAGATTTGGATGCCCCTTGTTCCCATACTGGTTGTATCCTCCACCATTAAAGTTCGGGCGTGAGTTATTGTAATACATGTTGCCCCCCTGCTGCACGTAATTCACATCCTCCATACTTCCTTGGGGCTCTTGTGACGGTTGCCTCATCGCCATGCAGTCAAATTTCATGGTTAAGGCATCCAGCTTGTCGGATAAGGTGCTCATTGTATCATGATCCGTGGTAGAAGCCACCCTATGCACCTTACTCCTTTCGTTGCTCCATCCTTCATCACTGGATGCAAGCTCTTCAATCACCTCCATCGCCTCTTCCTCTCCTTTCTTGAGAAGATTACCTCCCGCGCTGAGATTTAACTCCCGTTGTGCTTCAGGTATACATCCCTTGAAGAATGTAATGACTTGCACTGTTGGGGATAAGCCATGATTGGGACACCTCTTCAGCAGGGCCTTGAATCTCCCCCATGCATCTTTAATAGTCTCCGCAGGAATCATCTGGAAGGCAATGATCTCGTGTTGCCTCTTAATAGCCTCACTAGGGGGATAGAACTTCTCCAGGAATTTGTGGACCATCTGGTCCCATGTTCTAATGGACCCCGGTGTCAAACTCTCGAGCCAATCCTTTGCCGCGTCTTCCAAAGAAAAAGGAAACAGTCTCAATCGGATCTGATCATCTGTCACTCCATTCATTTTCGTCGTGTTGCAGATCTGAATGAACTTGGTAATATGCTTGTTAGGGTCATCTGAGGATTTGCCCCTAAAAGCATTATTTTCCGCCATCTGGATCAGTCCTGGTTTCAGCTCAAAGTTGTTGGCGTCAATATTGTTAAATACAGTTGGGTTTGCCACTCCGTGGTATACATATTGATTCTGCACCGGCACAGCTGGTTCACGATTAACCTGTCGACGCAATTCCTCCAGCTGTCGTAGGAGCTCAGCATTAGTGGGAGGAGGGGGTGGTGGGCCATTGTTGCCTCCGTTGTTGTTCCCTTCTTCGTTCTCCATCAGAAAAGGAGAATCGGGATCAAGCTGAAGATGATCCTGAACTGGTGATCGAATAGGTGAGAGGTCCCTCCGATCTGAAGATGCTCCTACGCGGTTTGGCGAAGAAGCTTGAATCTTCTTTGTGAGTCTCCTATATGCGTTCCTCTTCCGGTTCGATGCTTCGATCTCAGAGTCGAAAGGTTCTAGAGGCAAGCCTTTAGAACGTGTGTGCATACACCTGAATAAGAAACACAATTGTGAGAACTCGAAAAATTAAAAGAAAAGAAAAAAAAAAAAAATAAAGCAGTAATGTCTGAAGTAGTAATCTTGATTATTATCACGATATCAAGCTATATAACACAAAAATTGTCCCCGGCAACGGCGCCAAAAACTTGACTCAACTTTATTTTACCCAAATAATACCCGCAAGTGTACGGGGCTATCGTAGCAAACAGCAAGCAAGAGTATATCGTATCCCACAGAGACAATTAAGTGTAAACCTAAGTACCACGAACCAATTTCAACTACTATCCAGACGATCGAGAATTTTGGTTTTAAACTAACAACTACTAAAAACATATAAAAACAGAGATTAAAATAAAACACTTAAACAAGAGAACAAAGAAACAAGTTGCAGATAAAGATGAAGAAATATGCAGAATTCAAGGATCCGATGCACAACTCATAGCCTAACCCAATTGAAATCGATTTACCATTTAAAGTCTCCAGAATTGTTGAATCAATCACAAATATAGATTAAACCCCCTCCCGAGGTGAGAAATCCGTAGATTAGGTGTAATAATTGAAGTCCCCTTCTAATTCTTAGACCTAACTCCTAATAGTTCGATTAGATTAAAGATCCCACTCAAAACCTCAACTCTCCCGAGTTTTATTGAATTAAGGTGTGAATAATTCTTCTTTCAAGGTTAAATATTTCATCTCCCGATTATTCTAAGAAACCCTACACTCCCAATTGGTGATCAAGCAATTGTTAGGAAAAAGCACAAGAATAATTCAAACAATTGCAAGAGCAAGATAAAAACGAAGTCAATTGGATTAAAACTATAAATCAATGCATCTTCACCAAGAATTCTACATAAAAGATGTTTAGCTACTCATGTTCATGGTAGAAAACAAATAGAAACAAGGAAAAACAGTGGAAATCATGATCCGAATTGCAATTGGCGGAAGAATTGAAGCTTGAATCTTCAATCTTCTTCCAAGAGTTCTTCACAAAGAGAGAGATGTGTTTTGTCGCTTGTCGAGAATGAATAGAATTGACCTAATTCTTCCTTCTTATTCCCCTCTTCAAAAATAGCGTTTCTGCTTTGAAAAACGTCAGATTGACGGACCCGGCCGGGTGGAATTAATCCACTGGAAATTCACCCGGCCGGGTGGGACTTCTTTGGTACTCTCTGGAATCTCGCAGGCATAATTACGCCACCCGGCCGGGTGGAATTATAGGGTAATAATTCACCCGGCCGGGTGAGATTTTCTGGACAGCGCAGTGTTCGTATAACGGCCATAACTTCTTCTACCGAACTCCGATTGAGGCGTGCGAGATACCCACGCGAAGCTCTTTCGAAGACGAAGAGATTGGTATGCATTAGGGGCTGATTGGACTTCAAAATCTCCCGTAAATATTGTCTCAAACCAAGGCTGCTGCACATCCACATATTTTGTACCTTTTTCTACACATTCTTAACAAAATGGTCAACATACCAACATAATAGAGAAGTAGATATAAACACGCCTAATAATAGACGAAATATGCTCAAATTCATACAAAACCACCCTCTAAAACCATGTAAAATCCAAGTATGTCATTATCAAATGGTGCGGGTTTTTTCGCAACCCAAGAATCCTGATATTTAGGGTAGTGGTAATTAATATCTAGCGATGTTAGGATTGCTAATATATGAAATTGCGCCCCAGGTAAGTCTGGCTTGATAATGTTCTCAAGAGGAGCTCGAAATAAAGTTTTATTATTCAGAACCTAGCTAGTTAAAATTTAATTATTCCATGAATAATAAACAAACATTTCTTGCTGATTCCACCCTTGGAGTAAATAATATATTAATTAATTAAGTTCATAGCAGACTTCAATTAATTAATGGACATTTAAATCTTAAGCGCGGTAATGAATTATTCAATCGAGGAAACCTAAATTACTTGTAATTTCGGATTTGGATGGGTAAATCAATATTACTACTGTAGTGGCTGATAATAATATTCCAATTTAAGCTTATATTAAATCGGAGTTCAGTTTAATCAGATTAAAGCTAATTGGAAGTGACCTGCATCAAACCTCCATAAATCTCTGTCTGAGCTCAATAAGTAACATAATATAAATAGGAGAATAAAGAAGAGAAAACCTAACCCTAGTAATACCCAATAATTTCGTCCCCCTCTCCTCATATGAGGCGCCAATTTTTTGAGTGTCACAAGAAGTGGGAGTTTTGCCTCTTCTTTATTCAAGTCCGATATTTTGATAAGATCAATCCACGCTGATATTGGAATATAGTTCGGGAACGATTGGTAGGGGTGATAACTCATCTAGGGATACCTAGATGGAAATCTATGAACAAAAATTTTGTTCATAGATTTCCATCCCTAGATGAGTTATCATACCAAACATTCCATTACATGGAGAAGTAGCAAGCAAGCTTCGATTCTCTAGAGAATCAAGAAGATATAAATTCTTTTCCGTAGAAAAACATGTTTTAGGTTTTAATTTAATCTAAAACATGTTTATTTCAAGTTTTGAGCATGATATATGTGATAATTATGCAAATAGAATTAGTCTAAATAATATGCTAAATAGATCTGATTCTCAACTTTAATTATGCATTATTATCATAAATACAAAGATACTAGTACTTTAGAAAATAAATTAGGAAATTTGGAAACAAAATAAAGTTAAAGCAAAATCTTGTATAATTGGATCGTTATCACTATTTCTAGTAGTCAATACATGATCATTCCATATAAAAGAAATCGAAGATTCATCACTAAAAATTAAAGTATACTAACTCTTTAATAAGAGCAACTTGACCACATATATTCATTATATCTGGGAAGGGAGTAATTAATAATACTCCCTCCTTCATTAAAAAATTGATTAGTTTTATCGATTTTGGTTCGTTCCCTAAAATTAGACATAGTCTAAAAAGTTTTAAACTACTAATAACAAGGACCTCACAATTTACTAACACTACTTCCACCATCATTTCTTCCTCTCTCAATGTTTTAAAAACCGGACCGGTAAGTGAACTGGCGTAGCTACTGGTTCACGGTTCAACTGGTCGGACCGGTTCAACCAATGGTCAGAAAACGGTAGCATATATAATTAAATATATATTATATACTCCCTCCGTCCCCCGTTAGGAGTCACACTTCCGTTTCTACACTCGTTTTATAAAAATAATAATAAATAGTTAAAGTGGAGAAATGGTAAAATAAGAAAGAGAATAATGTGGAATTTTTCCGCTCACTAAAAGTATCATTTTCTTAAGAAACAACATTCTATCAAAAACAACAAACATATTATCGTTTTTCCACTGCTCATTATTACTGAAGACCAACATCTTTTTCACATATTTAAAAATATTAATTCAGTATGAAACATAATTCCATCAAAAGCAAAACGCATTTTAATTTTATGTGGAACACAATATCATTTTCCATCCATAGGAATATCATTTTCTTAACCTCACATACATCGTCGACATAAAATATCAATACAAAGTCATTTTTTTTAGTTTTTAGTATAATATCGTACATGTAACGACCCGCCCATCTAGGATATAATAAATGCGACGATCGTTAACTAGGCGGACTTAAATGCATCAAAGATCATAGACTAGGGTTCCATTTTCAAAGGGATTTAACCAAAGCATTTAATGAACAATTAAATAGAAGAAGAATAATGCCTTAGCAAGGAAATCCAATAAAAGGCTATCACAATAAATGCTTATCAAAGTTTCCCAAAATATTCTCAACTGTACCATATCCAAAAATTCCCACGAAATAAAAGTATTCCACCCAACCAAAAGATCACAAGTTTTCATAATATAGCGGAAGCGATCAAGAGAGAAGTGAAGCTATGTATGGAGATACAACGACACTTAGAGTTCCAACAGATCATGATATTATTTCCTACTCAACACCGCTGCCCGCTCGCCACCGCTCAACCTGCACATAGGGAAAACACATGCAGGGCTGAGTACTATAAACATACTCAGTGGACTCATGCCGAAAACTGCTTTATCAACATTAGTAATTATCATGCCATTTTCAAGTGTCCGTCGGGGTTTTAACTTTAGAAAGACCCGAGGCACCAAAATATATTCTTTCTCATGTTTCCCTTCTTCCCATCGATTATTTTCAAAATCATCAATCAAAATCAAAGTATGATTAGTATGTCATTCTTATTCAATGAACAACTCCAAATTCACCATTAAATCGTGTCACGCAAGAGTGTTCCACACACTCAACACACGTATACGATCACCACACATGTGCACGCCGACCGAGGCGTGCGCACACACACACACACACGGTCACATACACACACACATCCATGCATCCCAAAATTCATCAATTTATTTCCCCTTCACTCAATCTAAATGCATGTGGACTCAAGAACACCGATTAATCGGTAGAAGAAGAGGAGATCAAAGATTAAAGTACCTTTTCCAAAAGAACAATCGGTAGAAACAAGTTATAGCCTTGATTCTTCAATAAAATCTTGAACTTCAACTTGAATTCTTCTCAATTGATGAAGAAATCTTGAAGAAAACTTGAAGAAAATTTGGAGAGAGTGGGGGAGAAGTTTCGAAATTTTTGGGAGAAGTGGGGCGCCGATTTTTTGTGCTAGGGTTTGATCTCTCTCTTATATTTATAGAGTGCCAAATAATAATATCTCTAATTAAATAAATTAGAGATTTGAGAAGATATGGAGAGATTTGAAGAGTAGTTGGCGTTGAAGCCGTTGAGAATTAGGAGGATTTCGAAAATTTAGGCTATTTTAATTAGCCTATACTTAAATTCAAATATTTTACGGAGTAGAATAAAATATTACGGAGCAAGAAAATAATAATTAAACTCCCCAATTTAATAGGAAATAGGCGTGACTTTTTCAAATCTTCCAAGGGATTTGAATTTCAAATCCTAATTTAATTAGGATATGCAATATCTTCTTAGATTTGGCAAGATATGGTAAGATATTCTAGCATATTTATATTTATTCATGGAATAGAATAAATAAGGGATCAAATAATATAAATAATTCCCTCTTCTCCAATATATGAGATTTTCGAAAATCTCATGGGAAAAATCAAAGTGGTGGTTCGAAAATTCCATGTAGGATTTATAGAGTATTTGGACTTTGGATTTAATTTGGATAATCATCCCAAACAAATAATTAAATCCAAGAAAAAATAGGATTTCTTCTACCTCTTCTTTAGGATAAAAAAGAACCTAAATTAATAAACAAACCCTACTAATAGGTTTAATTT